>NC_133280.1:17632102-17638887 GCF_965140265.1 Lepidochelys kempii
AGGGTTAGGGTTAGGGTTAGGGTTAGGGTTAGGGTTAGGGTTAGGGTTAGGGTTAGGGTTAGGGTTAGGGTTAGGGTTAGGGTTAGGGTTAGGGTTAGGGTTAGGGTTAGGGTTAGGGTTAGGGTTAGGGTTAGGGTTAGGGTTAGGGTTAGGGTTAGGGTTAGGGTTAGGGTTAGGGTTAGGGTTAGGGTTAGGGTTAGGGTTAGGGTTAGGGTTAGGGTTAGGGTTAGGGTTAGGGTTAGGGTTAGGGTTAGGGTTAGGGTTAGGGTTAGGGTTAGGGTTAGGGTTAGGGTTAGGGTTAGGGTTAGGGTTAGGGTTAGGGTTAGGGTTAGGGTTAGGGTTAGGGTTAGGGTTAGGGTTAGGGTTAGGGTTAGGGTTAGGGTTAGGGTTAGGGTTAGGGTTAGGGTTAGGGTTAGGGTTAGGGTTAGGGTTAGGGTTAGGGTTAGGGTTAGGGTTAGGGTTAGGGTTAGGGTTAGGGTTAGGGTTAGGGTTAGGGTTAGGGTTAGGGTTAGGGTTAGGGTTAGGGTTAGGGTTAGGGTTAGGGTTAGGGTTAGGGTTAGGGTTAGGGTTAGGGTTAGGGTTAGGGTTAGGGTTAGGGTTAGGGTTAGGGTTAGGGTTAGGGTTAGGGTTAGGGTTAGGGTTAGGGTTAGGGTTAGGGTTAGGGTTAGGGTTAGGGTTAGGGTTAGGGTTAGGGTTAGGGTTAGGGTTAGGGTTAGGGTTAGGGTTAGGGTTAGGGTTAGGGTTAGGGTTAGGGTTAGGGTTAGGGTTAGGGTTAGGGTTAGGGTTAGGGTTAGGGTTAGGGTTAGGGTTAGGGTTAGGGTTAGGGTTAGGGTTAGGGTTAGGGTTAGGGTTAGGGTTAGGGTTAGGGTTAGGGTTAGGGTTAGGGTTAGGGTTAGGGTTAGGGTTAGGGTTAGGGTTAGGGTTAGGGTTAGGGTTAGGGTTAGGGTTAGGGTTAGGGTTAGGGTTAGGGTTAGGGTTAGGGTTAGGGTTAGGGTTAGGGTTAGGGTTAGGGTTAGGGTTAGGGTTAGGGTTAGGGTTAGGGTTAGGGTTAGGGTTAGGGTTAGGGTTAGGGTTAGGGTTAGGGTTAGGGTTAGGGTTAGGGTTAGGGTTAGGGTTAGGGTTAGGGTTAGGGTTAGGGTTAGGGTTAGGGTTAGGGTTAGGGTTAGGGTTAGGGTTAGGGTTAGGGTTAGGGTTAGGGTTAGGGTTAGGGTTAGGGTTAGGGTTAGGGTTAGGGTTAGGGTTAGGGTTAGGGTTAGGGTTAGGGTTAGGGTTAGGGTTAGGGTTAGGGTTAGGGTTAGGGTTAGGGTTAGGGTTAGGGTTAGGGTTAGGGTTAGGGTTAGGGTTAGGGTTAGGGTTAGGGTTAGGGTTAGGGTTAGGGTTAGGGTTAGGGTTAGGGTTAGGGTTAGGGTTAGGGTTAGGGTTAGGGTTAGGGTTAGGGTTAGGGTTAGGGTTAGGGTTAGGGTTAGGGTTAGGGTTAGGGTTAGGGTTAGGGTTAGGGTTAGGGTTAGGGTTAGGGTTAGGGTTAGGGTTAGGGTTAGGGTTAGGGTTAGGGTTAGGGTTAGGGTTAGGGTTAGGGTTAGGGTTAGGGTTAGGGTTAGGGTTAGGGTTAGGGTTAGGGTTAGGGTTAGGGTTAGGGTTAGGGTTAGGGTTAGGGTTAGGGTTAGGGTTAGGGTTAGGGTTAGGGTTAGGGTTAGGGTTAGGGTTAGGGTTAGGGTTAGGGTTAGGGTTAGGGTTAGGGTTAGGGTTAGGGTTAGGGTTAGGGTTAGGGTTAGGGTTAGGGTTAGGGTTAGGGTTAGGGTTAGGGTTAGGGTTAGGGTTAGGGTTAGGGTTAGGGTTAGGGTTAGGGTTAGGGTTAGGGTTAGGGTTAGGGTTAGGGTTAGGGTTAGGGTTAGGGTTAGGGTTAGGGTTAGGGTTAGGGTTAGGGTTAGGGTTAGGGTTAGGGTTAGGGTTAGGGTTAGGGTTAGGGTTAGGGTTAGGGTTAGGGTTAGGGTTAGGGTTAGGGTTAGGGTTAGGGTTAGGGTTAGGGTTAGGGTTAGGGTTAGGGTTAGGGTTAGGGTTAGGGTTAGGGTTGTTAGGGTTAGGGTTAGGGTTAGGGTTAGGGTTAGGGTTAGGGTTAGGGTTAGGGTTAGGGTTAGGGTTAGGGTTAGGGTTAGGGTTAGGGTTAGGGTTAGGGTTAGGGTTAGGGTTAGGGTTAGGGTTAGGGTTAGGGTTAGGGTTAGGGTTAGGGTTAGGGTTAGGGTTAGGGTTAGGGTTAGGGTTAGGGTTAGGGTTAGGGTTAGGGTTAGGGTTAGGGTTAGGGTTAGGGTTAGGGTTAGGGTTAGGGTTAGGGTTAGGGTTAGGGTTAGGGTTAGGGTTAGGGTTAGGGTTAGGGTTAGGGTTAGGGTTAGGGTTAGGGTTAGGGTTAGGGTTAGGGTTAGGGTTAGGGTTAGGGTTAGGGTTAGGGTTAGGGTTAGGGTTAGGGTTAGGGTTAGGGTTAGGGTTAGGGTTAGGGTTAGGGTTAGGGTTAGGGTTAGGGTTAGGGTTAGGGTTAGGGTTAGGGTTAGGGTTAGGGTTAGGGTTAGGGTTAGGGTTAGGGTTAGGGTTAGGGTTAGGGTTAGGGTTAGGGTTAGGGTTAGGGTTAGGGTTAGGGTTAGGGTTAGGGTTAGGGTTAGGGTTAGGGTTAGGGTTAGGGTTAGGGTTAGGGTTAGGGTTAGGGTTAGGGTTAGGGTTAGGGTTAGGGTTAGGGTTAGGGTTAGGGTTAGGGTTAGGGTTAGGGTTAGGGTTAGGGTTAGGGTTAGGGTTAGGGTTAGGGTTAGGGTTAGGGTTAGGGTTAGGGTTAGGGTTAGGGTTAGGGTTAGGGTTAGGGTTAGGGTTAGGGTTAGGGTTAGGGTTAGGGTTAGGGTTAGGGTTAGGGTTAGGGTTAGGGTTAGGGTTAGGGTTAGGGTTAGGGTTAGGGTTAGGGTTAGGGTTAGGGTTAGGGTTAGGGTTAGGGTTAGGGTTAGGGTTAGGGTTAGGGTTAGGGTTAGGGTTAGGGTTAGGGTTAGGGTTAGGGTTAGGGTTAGGGTTAGGGTTAGGGTTAGGGTTAGGGTTAGGGTTAGGGTTAGGGTTAGGGTTAGGGTTAGGGTTAGGGTTAGGGTTAGGGTTAGGGTTAGGGTTAGGGTTAGGGTTAGGGTTAGGGTCTAGGGTTAGGGTTAGGGTTAGGGTTAGGGTTAGGGTTAGGGTTAGGGTTAGGGTTAGGGTTAGGGTTAGGGTTAGGGTTAGGGTTAGGGTTAGGGTTAGGGTTAGGGTTAGGGTTAGGGTTAGGGTTAGGGTTAGGGTTAGGGTTAGGGTTAGGGTTAGGGTTAGGGTTAGGGTTAGGGTTAGGGTTAGGGTTAGGGTTAGGGTTAGGGTTAGGGTTAGGGTTAGGGTTAGGGTTAGGGTTAGGGTTAGGGTTAGGGTTAGGGTTAGGGTTAGGGTTAGGGTTAGGGTTAGGGTTAGGGTTAGGGTTAGGGTTAGGGTTAGGGTTAGGGTTAGGGTTAGGGTTAGGGTTAGGGTTAGGGTTAGGGTTAGGGTTAGGGTTAGGGTTAGGGTTAGGGTTAGGGTTAGGGTTAGGGTTAGGGTTAGGGTTAGGGTTAGGGTTAGGGTTAGGGTTAGGGTTAGGGTTAGGGTTAGGGTTAGGGTTAGGGTTAGGGTTAGGGTTAGGGTTAGGGTTAGGGTTAGGGTTAGGGTTAGGGTTAGGGTTAGGGTTAGGGTTAGGGTTAGGGTTAGGGTTAGGGTTAGGGTTAGGGTTAGGGTTAGGGTTAGGGTTAGGGTTAGGGTTAGGGTTAGGGTTAGGGTTAGGGTTAGGGTTAGGGTTAGGGTTAGGGTTAGGGTTAGGGTTAGGGTTAGGGTTAGGGTTAGGGTTAGGGTTAGGGTTAGGGTTAGGGTTAGGGTTAGGGTTAGGGTTAGGGTTAGGGTTAGGGTTAGGGTTAGGGTTAGGGTTAGGGTTAGGGTTAGGGTTAGGGTTAGGGTTAGGGTTAGGGTTAGGGTTAGGGTTAGGGTTAGGGTTAGGGTTAGGGTTAGGGTTAGGGTTAGGGTTAGGGTTAGGGTTAGGGTTAGGGTTAGGGTTAGGGTTAGGGTTAGGGTTAGGGTTAGGGTTAGGGTTAGGGTTAGGGTTAGGGTTAGGGTTAGGGTTAGGGTTAGGGTTAGGGTTAGGGTTAGGGTTAGGGTTAGGGTTAGGGTTAGGGTTAGGGTTAGGGTTAGGGTTAGGGTTAGGGTTAGGGTTAGGGTTAGGGTTAGGGTTAGGGTTAGGGTTAGGGTTAGGGTTAGGGTTAGGGTTAGGGTTAGGGTTAGGGTTAGGGTTAGGGTTAGGGTTAGGGTTAGGGTTAGGGTTAGGGTTAGGGTTAGGGTTAGGGTTAGGGTTAGGGTTAGGGTTAGGGTTAGGGTTAGGGTTAGGGTTAGGGTTAGGGTTAGGGTTAGGGTTAGGGTTAGGGTTAGGGTTAGGGTTAGGGTTAGGGTTAGGGTTAGGGTTAGGGTTAGGGTTAGGGTTAGGGTTAGGGTTAGGGTTAGGGTTAGGGTTAGGGTTAGGGTTAGGGTTAGGGTTAGGGTTAGGGTTAGGGTTAGGGTTAGGGTTAGGGTTAGGGTTAGGGTTAGGGTTAGGGTTAGGGTTAGGGTTAGGGTTAGGGTTAGGGTTAGGGTTAGGGTTAGGGTTAGGGTTAGGGTTAGGGTTAGGGTTAGGGTTAGGGTTAGGGTTAGGGTTAGGGTTAGGGTTAGGGTTAGGGTTAGGGTTAGGGTTAGGGTTAGGGTTAGGGTTAGGGTTAGGGTTAGGGTTAGGGTTAGGGTTAGGGTTAGGGTTAGGGTTAGGGTTAGGGTTAGGGTTAGGGTTAGGGTTAGGGTTAGGGTTAGGGTTAGGGTTAGGGTTAGGGTTAGGGTTAGGGTTAGGGTTAGGGTTAGGGTTAGGGTTAGGGTTAGGGTTAGGGTTAGGGTTAGGGTTAGGGTTAGGGTTAGGGTTAGGGTTAGGGTTAGGGTTAGGGTTAGGGTTAGGGTTAGGGTTAGGGTTAGGGTTAGGGTTAGGGTTAGGGTTAGGGTTAGGGTTAGGGTTAGGGTTAGGGTTAGGGTTAGGGTTAGGGTTAGGGTTAGGGTTAGGGTTAGGGTTAGGGTTAGGGTTAGGGTTAGGGTTAGGGTTAGGGTTAGGGTTAGGGTTAGGGTTAGGGTTAGGGTTAGGGTTAGGGTTAGGGTTAGGGTTAGGGTTAGGGTTAGGGTTAGGGTTAGGGTTAGGGTTAGGGTTAGGGTTAGGGTTAGGGTTAGGGTTAGGGTTAGGGTTAGGGTTAGGGTTAGGGTTAGGGTTAGGGTTAGGGTTAGGGTTAGGGTTAGGGTTAGGGTTAGGGTTAGGGTTAGGGTTAGGGTTAGGGTTAGGGTTAGGGTTAGGGTTAGGGTTAGGGTTAGGGTTAGGGTTAGGGTTAGGGTTAGGGTTAGGGTTAGGGTTAGGGTTAGGGTTAGGGTTAGGGTTAGGGTTAGGGTTAGGGTTAGGGTTAGGGTTAGGGTTAGGGTTAGGGTTAGGGTTAGGGTTAGGGTTAGGGTTAGGGTTAGGGTTAGGGTTAGGGTTAGGGTTAGGGTTAGGGTTAGGGTTAGGGTTAGGGTTAGGGTTAGGGTTAGGGTTAGGGTTAGGGTTAGGGTTAGGGTTAGGGTTAGGGTTAGGGTTAGGGTTAGGGTTAGGGTTAGGGTTAGGGTTAGGGTTAGGGTTAGGGTTAGGGTTAGGGTTAGGGTTAGGGTTAGGGTTAGGGTTAGGGTTAGGGTTAGGGTTAGGGTTAGGGTTAGGGTTAGGGTTAGGGTTAGGGTTAGGGTTAGGGTTAGGGTTAGGGTTAGGGTTAGGGTTAGGGTTAGGGTTAGGGTTAGGGTTAGGGTTAGGGTTAGGGTTAGGGTTAGGGTTAGGGTTAGGGTTAGGGTTAGGGTTAGGGTTAGGGTTAGGGTTAGGGTTAGGGTTAGGGTTAGGGTTAGGGTTAGGGTTAGGGTTAGGGTTAGGGTTAGGGTTAGGGTTAGGGTTAGGGTTAGGGTTAGGGTTAGGGTTAGGGTTAGGGTTAGGGTTAGGGTTAGGGTTAGGGTTAGGGTTAGGGTTAGGGTTAGGGTTAGGGTTAGGGTTAGGGTTAGGGTTAGGGTTAGGGTTAGGGTTAGGGTTAGGGTTAGGGTTAGGGTTAGGGTTAGGGTTAGGGTTAGGGTTAGGGTTAGGGTTAGGGTTAGGGTTAGGGTTAGGGTTAGGGTTAGGGTTAGGGTTAGGGTTAGGGTTAGGGTTAGGGTTAGGGTTAGGGTTAGGGTTAGGGTTAGGGTTAGGGTTAGGGTTAGGGTTAGGGTTAGGGTTAGGGTTAGGGTTAGGGTTAGGGTTAGGGTTAGGGTTAGGGTTAGGGTTAGGGTTAGGGTTAGGGTTAGGGTTAGGGTTAGGGTTAGGGTTAGGGTTAGGGTTAGGGTTAGGGTTAGGGTTAGGGTTAGGGTTAGGGTTAGGGTTAGGGTTAGGGTTAGGGTTAGGGTTAGGGTTAGGGTTAGGGTTAGGGTTAGGGTTAGGGTTAGGGTTAGGGTTAGGGTTAGGGTTAGGGTTAGGGTTAGGGTTAGGGTTAGGGTTAGGGTTAGGGTTAGGGTTAGGGTTAGGGTTAGGGTTAGGGTTAGGGTTAGGGTTAGGGTTAGGGTTAGGGTTAGGGTTAGGGTTAGGGTTAGGGTTAGGGTTAGGGTTAGGGTTAGGGTTAGGGTTAGGGTTAGGGTTAGGGTTAGGGTTAGGGTTAGGGTTAGGGTTAGGGTTAGGGTTAGGGTTAGGGTTAGGGTTAGGGTTAGGGTTAGGGTTAGGGTTAGGGTTAGGGTTA
>NC_133281.1:2500-10000 GCF_965140265.1 Lepidochelys kempii
CCTAACCCTAACCCTAACCCTAACCCTAACCCTAACCCTAACCCTAACCCTAACCCTAACCCTAACCCTAACCCTAACCCTAACCCTAACCCTAACCCTAACCCTAACCCTAACCCTAACCCTAACCCTAACCCTAACCCTAACCCTAACCCTAACCCTAACCCTAACCCTAACCCTAACCCTAACCCTAACCCTAACCCTAACCCTAACCCTAACCCTAACCCTAACCCTAACCCTAACCCTAACCCTAACCCTAACCCTAACCCTAACCCTAACCCTAACCCTAACCCTAACCCTAACCCTAACCCTAACCCTAACCCTAACCCTAACCCTAACCCTAACCCTAACCCTAACCCTAACCCTAACCCTAACCCTAACCCTAACCCTAACCCTAACCCTAACCCTAACCCTAACCCTAACCCTAACCCTAACCCTAACCCTAACCCTAACCCTAACCCTAACCCTAACCCTAACCCTAACCCTAACCCTAACCCTAACCCTAACCCTAACCCTAACCCTAACCCTAACCCTAACCCTAACCCTAACCCTAACCCTAACCCTAACCCTAACCCTAACCCTAACCCTAACCCTAACCCTAACCCTAACCCTAACCCTAACCCTAACCCTAACCCTAACCCTAACCCTAACCCTAACCCTAACCCTAACCCTAACCCTAACCCTAACCCTAACCCTAACCCTAACCCTAACCCTAACCCTAACCCTAACCCTAACCCTAACCCTAACCCTAACCCTAACCCTAACCCTAACCCTAACCCTAACCCTAACCCTAACCCTAACCCTAACCCTAACCCTAACCCTAACCCTAACCCTAACCCTAACCCTAACCCTAACCCTAACCCTAACCCTAACCCTAACCCTAACCCTAACCCTAACCCTAACCCTAACCCTAACCCTAACCCTAACCCTAACCCTAACCCTAACCCTAACCCTAACCCTAACCCTAACCCTAACCCTAACCCTAACCCTAACCCTAACCCTAACCCTAACCCTAACCCTAACCCTAACCCTAACCCTAACCCTAACCCTAACCCTAACCCTAACCCTAACCCTAACCCTAACCCTAACCCTAACCCTAACCCTAACCCTAACCCTAACCCTAACCCTAACCCTAACCCTAACCCTAACCCTAACCCTAACCCTAACCCTAACCCTAACCCTAACCCTAACCCTAACCCTAACCCTAACCCTAACCCTAACCCTAACCCTAACCCTAACCCTAACCCTAACCCTAACCCTAACCCTAACCCTAACCCTAACCCTAACCCTAACCCTAACCCTAACCCTAACCCTAACCCTAACCCTAACCCTAACCCTAACCCTAACCCTAACCCTAACCCTAACCCTAACCCTAACCCTAACCCTAACCCTAACCCTAACCCTAACCCTAACCCTAACCCTAACCCTAACCCTAACCCTAACCCTAACCCTAACCCTAACCCTAACCCTAACCCTAACCCTAACCCTAACCCTAACCCTAACCCTAACCCTAACCCTAACCCTAACCCTAACCCTAACCCTAACCCTAACCCTAACCCTAACCCTAACCCTAACCCTAACCCTAACCCTAACCCTAACCCTAACCCTAACCCTAACCCTAACCCTAACCCTAACCCTAACCCTAACCCTAACCCTAACCCTAACCCTAACCCTAACCCTAACCCTAACCCTAACCCTAACCCTAACCCTAACCCTAACCCTAACCCTAACCCTAACCCTAACCCTAACCCTAACCCTAACCCTAACCCTAACCCTAACCCTAACCCTAACCCTAACCCTAACCCTAACCCTAACCCTAACCCTAACCCTAACCCTAACCCTAACCCTAACCCTAACCCTAACCCTAACCCTAACCCTAACCCTAACCCTAACCCTAACCCTAACCCTAACCCTAACCCTAACCCTAACCCTAACCCTAACCCTAACCCTAACCCTAACCCTAACCCTAACCCTAACCCTAACCCTAACCCTAACCCTAACCCTAACCCTAACCCTAACCCTAACCCTAACCCTAACCCTAACCCTAACCCTAACCCTAACCCTAACCCTAACCCTAACCCTAACCCTAACCCTAACCCTAACCCTAACCCTAACCCTAACCCTAACCCTAACCCTAACCCTAACCCTAACCCTAACCCTAACCCTAACCCTAACCCTAACCCTAACCCTAACCCTAACCCTAACCCTAACCCTAACCCTAACCCTAACCCTAACCCTAACCCTAACCCTAACCCTAACCCTAACCCTAACCCTAACCCTAACCCTAACCCTAACCCTAACCCTAACCCTAACCCTAACCCTAACCCTAACCCTAACCCTAACCCTAACCCTAACCCTAACCCTAACCCTAACCCTAACCCTAACCCTAACCCTAACCCTAACCCTAACCCTAACCCTAACCCTAACCCTAACCCTAACCCTAACCCTAACCCTAACCCTAACCCTAACCCTAACCCTAACCCTAACCCTAACCCTAACCCTAACCCTAACCCTAACCCTAACCCTAACCCTAACCCTAACCCTAACCCTAACCCTAACCCTAACCCTAACCCTAACCCTAACCCTAACCCTAACCCTAACCCTAACCCTAACCCTAACCCTAACCCTAACCCTAACCCTAACCCTAACCCTAACCCTAACCCTAACCCTAACCCTAACCCTAACCCTAACCCTAACCCTAACCCTAACCCTAACCCTAACCCTAACCCTAACCCTAACCCTAACCCTAACCCTAACCCTAACCCTAACCCTAACCCTAACCCTAACCCTAACCCTAACCCTAACCCTAACCCTAACCCTAACCCTAACCCTAACCCTAACCCTAACCCTAACCCTAACCCTAACCCTAACCCTAACCCTAACCCTAACCCTAACCCTAACCCTAACCCTAACCCTAACCCTAACCCTAACCCTAACCCTAACCCTAACCCTAACCCTAACCCTAACCCTAACCCTAACCCTAACCCTAACCCTAACCCTAACCCTAACCCTAACCCTAACCCTAACCCTAACCCTAACCCTAACCCTAACCCTAACCCTAACCCTAACCCTAACCCTAACCCTAACCCTAACCCTAACCCTAACCCTAACCCTAACCCTAACCCTAACCCTAACCCTAACCCTAACCCTAACCCTAACCCTAACCCTAACCCTAACCCTAACCCTAACCCTAACCCTAACCCTAACCCTAACCCTAACCCTAACCCTAACCCTAACCCTAACCCTAACCCTAACCCTAACCCTAACCCTAACCCTAACCCTAACCCTAACCCTAACCCTAACCCTAACCCTAACCCTAACCCTAACCCTAACCCTAACCCTAACCCTAACCCTAACCCTAACCCTAACCCTAACCCTAACCCTAACCCTAACCCTAACCCTAACCCTAACCCTAACCCTAACCCTAACCCTAACCCTAACCCTAACCCTAACCCTAACCCTAACCCTAACCCTAACCCTAACCCTAACCCTAACCCTAACCCTAACCCTAACCCTAACCCTAACCCTAACCCTAACCCTAACCCTAACCCTAACCCTAACCCTAACCCTAACCCTAACCCTAACCCTAACCCTAACCCTAACCCTAACCCTAACCCTAACCCTAACCCTAACCCTAACCCTAACCCTAACCCTAACCCTAACCCTAACCCTAACCCTAACCCTAACCCTAACCCTAACCCTAACCCTAACCCTAACCCTAACCCTAACCCTAACCCTAACCCTAACCCTAACCCTAACCCTAACCCTAACCCTAACCCTAACCCTAACCCTAACCCTAACCCTAACCCTAACCCTAACCCTAACCCTAACCCTAACCCTAACCCTAACCCTAACCCTAACCCTAACCCTAACCCTAACCCTAACCCTAACCCTAACCCTAACCCTAACCCTAACCCTAACCCTAACCCTAACCCTAACCCTAACCCTAACCCTAACCCTAACCCTAACCCTAACCCTAACCCTAACCCTAACCCTAACCCTAACCCTAACCCTAACCCTAACCCTAACCCTAACCCTAACCCTAACCCTAACCCTAACCCTAACCCTAACCCTAACCCTAACCCTAACCCTAACCCTAACCCTAACCCTAACCCTAACCCTAACCCTAACCCTAACCCTAACCCTAACCCTAACCCTAACCCTAACCCTAACCCTAACCCTAACCCTAACCCTAACCCTAACCCTAACCCTAACCCTAACCCTAACCCTAACCCTAACCCTAACCCTAACCCTAACCCTAACCCTAACCCTAACCCTAACCCTAACCCTAACCCTAACCCTAACCCTAACCCTAACCCTAACCCTAACCCTAACCCTAACCCTAACCCTAACCCTAACCCTAACCCTAACCCTAACCCTAACCCTAACCCTAACCCTAACCCTAACCCTAACCCTAACCCTAACCCTAACCCTAACCCTAACCCTAACCCTAACCCTAACCCTAACCCTAACCCTAACCCTAACCCTAACCCTAACCCTAACCCTAACCCTAACCCTAACCCTAACCCTAACCCTAACCCTAACCCTAACCCTAACCCTAACCCTAACCCTAACCCTAACCCTAACCCTAACCCTAACCCTAACCCTAACCCTAACCCTAACCCTAACCCTAACCCTAACCCTAACCCTAACCCTAACCCTAACCCTAACCCTAACCCTAACCCTAACCCTAACCCTAACCCTAACCCTAACCCTAACCCTAACCCTAACCCTAACCCTAACCCTAACCCTAACCCTAACCCTAACCCTAACCCTAACCCTAACCCTAACCCTAACCCTAACCCTAACCCTAACCCTAACCCTAACCCTAACCCTAACCCTAACCCTAACCCTAACCCTAACCCTAACCCTAACCCTAACCCTAACCCTAACCCTAACCCTAACCCTAACCCTAACCCTAACCCTAACCCTAACCCTAACCCTAACCCTAACCCTAACCCTAACCCTAACCCTAACCCTAACCCTAACCCTAACCCTAACCCTAACCCTAACCCTAACCCTAACCCTAACCCTAACCCTAACCCTAACCCTAACCCTAACCCTAACCCTAACCCTAACCCTAACCCTAACCCTAACCCTAACCCTAACCCTAACCCTAACCCTAACCCTAACCCTAACCCTAACCCTAACCCTAACCCTAACCCTAACCCTAACCCTAACCCTAACCCTAACCCTAACCCTAACCCTAACCCTAACCCTAACCCTAACCCTAACCCTAACCCTAACCCTAACCCTAACCCTAACCCTAACCCTAACCCTAACCCTAACCCTAACCCTAACCCTAACCCTAACCCTAACCCTAACCCTAACCCTAACCCTAACCCTAACCCTAACCCTAACCCTAACCCTAACCCTAACCCTAACCCTAACCCTAACCCTAACCCTAACCCTAACCCTAACCCTAACCCTAACCCTAACCCTAACCCTAACCCTAACCCTAACCCTAACCCTAACCCTAACCCTAACCCTAACCCTAACCCTAACCCTAACCCTAACCCTAACCCTAACCCTAACCCTAACCCTAACCCTAACCCTAACCCTAACCCTAACCCTAACCCTAACCCTAACCCTAACCCTAACCCTAACCCTAACCCTAACCCTAACCCTAACCCTAACCCTAACCCTAACCCTAACCCTAACCCTAACCCTAACCCTAACCCTAACCCTAACCCTAACCCTAACCCTAACCCTAACCCTAACCCTAACCCTAACCCTAACCCTAACCCTAACCCTAACCCTAACCCTAACCCTAACCCTAACCCTAACCCTAACCCTAACCCTAACCCTAACCCTAACCCTAACCCTAACCCTAACCCTAACCCTAACCCTAACCCTAACCCTAACCCTAACCCTAACCCTAACCCTAACCCTAACCCTAACCCTAACCCTAACCCTAACCCTAACCCTAACCCTAACCCTAACCCTAACCCTAACCCTAACCCTAACCCTAACCCTAACCCTAACCCTAACCCTAACCCTAACCCTAACCCTAACCCTAACCCTAACCCTAACCCTAACCCTAACCCTAACCCTAACCCTAACCCTAACCCTAACCCTAACCCTAACCCTAACCCTAACCCTAACCCTAACCCTAACCCTAACCCTAACCCTAACCCTAACCCTAACCCTAACCCTAACCCTAACCCTAACCCTAACCCTAACCCTAACCCTAACCCTAACCCTAACCCTAACCCTAACCCTAACCCTAACCCTAACCCTAACCCTAACCCTAACCCTAACCCTAACCCTAACCCTAACCCTAACCCTAACCCTAACCCTAACCCTAACCCTAACCCTAACCCTAACCCTAACCCTAACCCTAACCCTAACCCTAACCCTAACCCTAACCCTAACCCTAACCCTAACCCTAACCCTAACCCTAACCCTAACCCTAACCCTAACCCTAACCCTAACCCTAACCCTAACCCTAACCCTAACCCTAACCCTAACCCTAACCCTAACCCTAACCCTAACCCTAACCCTAACCCTAACCCTAACCCTAACCCTAACCCTAACCCTAACCCTAACCCTAACCCTAACCCTAACCCTAACCCTAACCCTAACCCTAACCCTAACCCTAACCCTAACCCTAACCCTAACCCTAACCCTAACCCTAACCCTAACCCTAACCCTAACCCTAACCCTAACCCTAACCCTAACCCTAACCCTAACCCTAACCCTAACCCTAACCCTAACCCTAACCCTAACCCTAACCCTAACCCTAACCCTAACCCTAACCCTAACCCTAACCCTAACCCTAACCCTAACCCTAACCCTAACCCTAACCCTAACCCTAACCCTAACCCTAACCCTAACCCTAACCCTAACCCTAACCCTAACCCTAACCCTAACCCTAACCCTAACCCTAACCCTAACCCTAACCCTAACCCTAACCCTAACCCTAACCCTAACCCTAACCCTAACCCTAACCCTAACCCTAACCCTAACCCTAACCCTAACCCTAACCCTAACCCTAACCCTAACCCTAACCCTAACCCTAACCCTAACCCTAACCCTAACCCTAACCCTAACCCTAACCCTAACCCTAACCCTAACCCTAACCCTAACCCTAACCCTAACCCTAACCCTAACCCTAACCCTAACCCTAACCCTAACCCTAACCCTAACCCTAACCCTAACCCTAACCCTAACCCTAACCCTAACCCTAACCCTAACCCTAACCCTAACCCTAACCCTAACCCTAACCCTAACCCTAACCCTAACCCTAACCCTAACCCTAACCCTAACCCTAACCCTAACCCTAACCCTAACCCTAACCCTAACCCTAACCCTAACCCTAACCCTAACCCTAACCCTAACCCTAACCCTAACCCTAACCCTAACCCTAACCCTAACCCTAACCCTAACCCTAACCCTAACCCTAACCCTAACCCTAACCCTAACCCTAACCCTAACCCTAACCCTAACCCTAACCCTAACCCTAACCCTAACCCTAACCCTAACCCTAACCCTAACCCTAAC